>NW_024467000.1:0-3821 GCF_017591425.1 Ochotona curzoniae
ATTCATCAGTTACGTGGCAATAATACAAACACTAGCTAATGCTCAGGCTGCCCTCCAGACTTCGCTGAGTAAACTCCTCAGTCTGATCATTTTCTTATGTTCAACTCAGTCACTCAGTTTTCCAAGCAGAGGCAGAGGAACCAACACACCTCTCAAGGGGAGCTAACTTTAAGAGCTCATACAGGGCCAGTTTATAGCAGCATCTCAAGATAGTAACATGCCATGCTGACCTGTCATTCCTTAGTCTGCAGGAAGCCTATGGAGAAGAGAAAAGTGAATGTGATAATTGAGGACAGCTAATTTATTCCTGAACACCTCATTATTCACGTTCTTGGCTGATCTCACATTGGTCAGGTTGGTTCTTTAGCTGTTGTTTCCCCAGCTTCTGGCCTTCTCTTCCTGCCTGTATTCCCTGGGTACCCACCTGCCTCCCTCCTTATTCCTTTATATTCCCCTAATTTTTACAATGACATACTTTCATTTCACTTTGCCATCACAGGCTTTGCTTTCCATTAGTTAAAGATAGTAACATGTAGCAAGCGGAAAACTCAAGAGAAAAGCTGTTCCTCCAGAGTATAGACAAAGGCTGTAAGAAATAATCAAATTCTAGAATGTCAAGCTTGTTCTTACGGATTATGGTTTTTTTTTTTTAACTCTGTGTATTCGTTAGATCGGGGAAAGCATTATATTTATCTTTTTGAGACTGGCTTGTTCCACCTAGCATGATGGTTTCCAATTGCATCCATTTGGTTGTAAAAGATAATAGGTTTTTTTTAATCACTGAGTAGTATTCCATCATTTGTGTTTGTGTATGTGTGTGTATTGTAATGTTTATCCAGTCATTATTTGATGGGCATCTGAGTTGATTCCATTAACTAATGTGAAATGAGCTGTCAGAACATGGAGGCATAGATAACTCTTCCACATGCTGATCTCATCTTGTTTAGGTGAATTCTCATGCTTGGGATAGCGGGATCATCTTGTAGATCTATTTTCAGATCTCCGAGGAATCTCTGTGCTGTCTTCCATAATGGTTGCACTAGGCTGCTTTTCCCCCGACAGTGGTTAAGGGGGCCTGGCTCCTCAGAAGCATTCCATGTGGGATGAGGAAGTGGTGCTGTTCTGTTTTTTATTACAGGACAGATGGCATGGGTGAGTTCTTTTAGTAGTTCAAGCTTTGCAGAGAACGAAAGGCATAGACTGTTATAGTTATACCCGCACAGTGGTGCTGGTCTTGCTTGTTAGGGGACAGTTTAGAAGGTCTGAAGGTGTTTGTGTTTTAATCACAACTAGGGGAAGGATGCCACTGGTATTTAGTGAGTAGAGACCAGAGATCCTACTGAACTTCTATCATTCGTAGCAAAGTCTTCCATAAAAATCATGCTTCCAACCTGAGGTTGAGAAGCCGTGCCCCAGAGCATAAGGCTCAGTATGAAATACTGACCTCTCATGACCATAGCAGCCATCTGTCATAGTGACTCGTGAGAAAGACCACTTCTCCATTTCACATTTAAGAAGATGGGGCCAATTTGTCTAGTTTCATTCAGAATGGTACTGAAGTCCCTATGAGGTTATAAACCTTAGTCTTTACAACAGATGCATTATGTTACTTATTATTACTTCTCCAGACAAAATATTTTAAAATCTTAGAAATGTATTTTTCTGAACAACTGGCTTAAAAAAAAAACACTTTGCCAAGCGTCATCCACGTGGCCCTTTTGCAGTAATGCCTTTACTGAAGCATGATTATAGACTCCTGTGAGTTACTTTCAACAAGAAGTTGTCAAAAAATTACAAACTAGGAACATAGCATTCTAGTTATTGGAGCAATTGGAATTTGACCTTTAGATACAGGTGAGAAGACATCTGACATTCAGGAAGTTTAAATGTGTTTCTGGCTGCAGTGAGATTGAATAGTTTCTTCTATTTCCTAGAGCCAGAAATTTTTCTCAAGTTTCCATTTGTCAAGATTGTACTCAGGAAATATAGCCAGGAAAGTATACAGGTATTCAGAGATTAATTGCCAGGAGTTGTTCTGTGTAGTTGGGTGTCTTGACTCCATTCAGGCTGCTATAATAAGATACCTTAAACTGCGTGATTTCTAAACCATAGAAATGTTTTTGCTTTATAGTTCTGGAGGCTGAGAAAGCCAAGAACCAAGTAGCAGTAGGTTTTGTGTATGGTCATAGTTCATTTATTAAAGGCAGTGTCTTTTCAACCTGTCCTCCCATGCCAGAAAAGGAAAGCTTCTCCTAGAGCACCATTCTGAAGGAGAGAGAGAGAATCTTGTATCTTCTGGTTCACTCCCCATATATTTGCATCTGAGGGCTGAGCTAAATGAAGCCAACAGCCGAGAACATAAGAACACCATCTTGGTCTCTGAAATGGGGGCGGGGTCTGTTGCAGAGGCCCAAGAATTTGGGTCTTCTTCTGCTGTCTTCCCAGAAAGATTGGAAGGGTATCTGATTGAAAGAGGGAGGAGTAGTTTGGGCTTGAATCAGCACTTTACTATGGATGCATAGTATTGGTAAGTGGCAGGTAACCCTACTGGTCATAATGCCAGTCCCTGCATTTGCTGTTTAAGAACTGTGTTAATATTCCTGTTACTAGCTGCACTAGGAATAATAATATACTATTTTCTAAAATCTGATAAGATTTGCCTGAGAGGTGTTGGGACAGTGTATGGCACTGTAATATACAGATAATATGTGGACAGTCACATATGCACATGCTCACGGTAGTTTTTTAATTCTCCACTTATCCAACAAAATGGCTGTTGTCATACCTCATTTTATTGCACCTCATCTTAATGCACTCCAGAGACAGGTGCAAGACTTGTGCCAGGCAGCCTTGTGTCTAGTGATTTGAATGGCATGAATTTCCAATAGTTAATTGTTGACATTCTAGGAAGATATGACTTTAAAATTTGTAATTGTTTGAAATGCAGATAGATCGAGATAGGGAAGATGGAGAGAAGGGAGGGAGGGATGGAGAGAGACAGAGGGATACTATCTGTTGATTCATTCTCCAAATACCTGCAAACAGCCAGGACAAGGAGGGCTGAAGCTGGAAACTGGGAACTCAACCCAGTTGTCCCACAATGGGTGACAGGAGGCCAAGAATTTAATCCTATCACCACTGCTTCCCTCAATATGCATTAACAAGAAGCTCGAAACAGGGATCAAATCTAGGCACTTTGATGAGGAATGTGGCCTTGTTACAGGGATGCTAAACACTCATCCGTACATAAGGTATATGCATTGTTTTTAGATGTGATTTTATTGCACACTTAGCTGCAATATAGTGTGAACACACCTTTTTTGTACACTAATATAAATTATTGTGTAGCTTGTTTTATTGGAGTGGCCTGGACCTGAGGCAGGATGGTGCTACGTGTTAGTAACAGTGCTAGACTAGACATGCAGAGGTGAACTTGTTCACTAAAAGTGTTAACAATCTGGAGGAGGGTGGAATTAAATTGATATTCCCTGTACATCTTGATATACAGTATAATGCAAACATTTACAGCTACAGGGAAGTCTCATTGCACATTGTATAACTAAAGCAAAATTAACTGTCTAGAATTCTATCTTTAGAACAAATTCTCCATGGGTGGACGCTGGAATCAGCTGATAAGGAATTACTGTTGAGGTTTAATGAAAGTTCTTCAGGCCTTTATGGAAAAAGGTGATTGGATTCCCAGTGGCCAGACAGGTGCAGAGCTTGTTTATTTGTCCAGTTGTCTGTAGCCATTTTCTGTTCTCAAGAGACCTTGAAATGCCAGCAGTGCGCTAAGACAGCGACAAGGGGATGTTTGGGGG